>NC_074665.1:77231046-77251046 GCF_029448725.1 Salvelinus fontinalis
ATCAATTTGTATAGCAGACCCTCATGCCAAATTGAGTCAAAGGCTTTTTTGAAATCAACAAAGCATGAGAAGACTTTGCCTTTGTTTTGGTTTGTTTGGTTGTCAATTAGGGTGTGTAGGGTGAATACATGGTCTGTTGTACGGTAATTTGGTAAAAAGCCAATTTGACATTTGCTCAGTACATTGTTTTCATTGAGGAAATGTACGAGTCTGCTGTTAATGATAATGCAGAGTATTTTCCCAAGGTTACTGTTGACGCATATTCCACGGTAGTTATTGGGTTCAAATTTGTCTCCACTTTTGTGGATTGTGGATTGTGGATCTCTCTCTCTCTCTTTCTCCCCCCTCTCTCTCTCTGTCGCTGTCTCTCTGTCTCGATGGTCTCTCTCTCTCAATTCAATTCAATTGTCGGGCTTTATTGTTATGGGAAACATATGCTAACATTGCCAAAGCAAGTAGAAAATAAACTAACGTAAAATAAACAATAACAATTAACAGTAAATATTACACTCACATAAGTTCCAAAAGAATAATGATGTTTCAAATGTCATATTAGGTGCAAATTGTTCTTGTGGCAACATATCACATATTTTGCTGCTGTGATTGCACTCTATGGTATTTCACCCAATAGATATGGGAGTTTATCAAAATTGGGTTTGTTTAAGAATTCTTGTGGATCTGTGCAATCTGAAGGAAATATATGTCTCTAATATGGTCATACATTTGGCAGGAAGTCAGGAAGTGCAGCTCAGTTTCCACCTCATTTTGTGGGCAGTGTGCACATAGCCTTTATTCTCTTGAGAGCCATGTCTGCCTATGACGACCTTTCTCAATAGCAAGGCTATGCTCACTGAGTCTGTACATAGTCAAAGCTTTCCTAAAGTTTGGGTGAGTCACAGTGGTCAGGTATTCTGCCACTGTGTACTCTCTGTTTAGGGTCAAACAAGCTGGCTTAGGGAACTCTTCTCCAGGTTCATCTCAGCGAAAACAGCACGTATATTTATGTTAGCTCACCACCAAATACAAAAAAGGACAGACATTTTTCACAGCACAGGTAGCATGCACAAAGCCAACCTAACTAACAAAGAACCAACCAAACTAACCAACAAACAACTTCATCAGATGACAGTCTTATAACATGTTATTCAATAAATCTATGTTTTGTTCGAAAAATGTGCATATTTCAGGTATAAATCACAGTTTACATTGCAGCTACAATCAGAAATTGCACCGAAAGAAGCCAGAATAATTACAGACACCAACGTCAAATACCTAAATACTCATCATAAAACATTTCTGAAAAATACATAGTGTACAGCAAATGAAAGACAGGCATCTTGTGATTCCAGCCAATATTTCCGATTTCTTAACCTTTCACGAGCCTCTACCCCGGGTCCGGGAGCACCCCCCCCCCCCCCCCCCTCCCCACACTGATTAGCATCGCTAGCATAGCGTCACAATTAAATAGTAGCATCTAAATATCATTCAATCACAAGTCCAAGACACCAAATGAAAGATACAGATCTTGTGATTCAAGCCATCATCTCTGATTTTTAAAATGTTTTACAGGGAAGACACAATATGTAAATCTATTAGCTAACCACGTTAGCAAAAGACAACAATTTTCTTTGTCCACCATTTTTTCTCTCCACCAGTAGCTATCACCAATTCGGCTAAACTAAGATATTGATAGCCACTAACCAAGAAAAAACCTCATCAGATGACAGTCTGATAACATATTTATTGTATAGGATAGATTTTGTTAGAAAAATGTGCATATTTCAGGCATAAACCATAGTTTGCCATTGCAGCCACCATCACAAATCTCACCAAAGCGACTAGAATTACTACAGAGAGCAACGTGTTTTACCAATTTACTCATCATAAAACATTTCTTAAAAATACACAGCACATAGCAATGGAAAGACACAGATCTTGTGAATTCAGACAATATTTCAGATGTTCTAAGTGTTTTACAGCGAAAACACAATAAATCGTTATATTAGCATACCACATGTGCAAACGTTACCAGAGCATTGATTCAAGCCAAAGAGAGCGATAACGTAATCATCGCCAAAATATATTAATTTTTTCACTAACCTTCTCAGAATTCTTCCGATGACACTCCTGTAACATCATATTACAACATACATATAGAGTTTGTTCGAAAATGTGCATATTTAGCCATAAAAAAACGTGGTTATACAATGACAATACTAGCAAAACTAGCCTGAAAATGTCGGTCGCCCTCTTTCACAGTAATCTTGTCTCATGGATATCTATTCATAAACTTGACTAAAAAAATATAAGTTGGACAGCTATCGAAAGACAAATTAGTTCTTTATGAAATCGCGGAATTACATTTCTAAAATTATCCTTACTGTGCAATACAGGGTTCGCCAAGCGAAGCTATAGCAAACAAGATGGCGGAACGTGCGTTTAACATTTTTCTACAGAACAACGATTTATCATCTTAAATATTTCTTACTATGAGGTGATCTTCCATCAGTATCTTGGGCAATGTATCCTTTCTTGGGTCTAATCTTCATTTGGTCGAAAGATGTCCTCTGTCCGTCGAAATGCCCACTAACGTTCGACCGGGACCCCGAAACGTGCCCGGTGCTTGAAAGTGCATAACAAAGCAATGCCTCAAAATCGCACTAAACGGATCTAAATTGCTATAAAACGGTTCAAATTAACTACCTTATGATGCTGTTAACACCTATAACGGGTAAAAACATGACCGGAGAAATATTACTGGCTAAACAACAGGTTGGAAGGAGGCGAGTCCGATGTCCTTCTCGCGCAAGACGCAGGCAGCAAAGGGAAGCTACTTCCGGTATTTGGTGATTTATAGAGGGACTGATTGCGCAATCGACACCATTCAAATCGTCATCACGCACTGACATCCAGGGGAAGACGTAAGAAGTGTCTGTTTCTCCATAGCGTTTACACGGACCTTTAAACTGACTCCAGATCAGGTGCCAAGATGTCTGAAATCTGACTCCCTATCATGAAAAGTGCTGTAGATTGAGTTCTGTTTCACTCAGAGACAAAATTCCAACGGCTATAGAAACTAGAGAGTGTTTTCTATCCAATAATAGTAATAATATGCATATTGTACGAGCAAGAATTGAGTAGGAAGCCGTTTAATCTGTAATGCAAATTATGCTAATGAGAAAACAGCACACCCTATAGTCACAAGAAGTTAAGTGTTTTACAGCGAAAACACAATATAGCGTTATATTAGCTTACCACAATAGCCAGAAACACAAGCCATTTCCCAGTAGCAAAAGTTAGCGATCGTAACAAACCAGCAAAAGATATATAATTTTTGACTAACCTTGATAAGCTTCATCAGATGACAGTCCTATAACATCAGGTTATACATACACTTATGTTTTGTTCGAAAATGTGCATATTTAGAGCTGAAATCAGGGGTTATACATTGTGCTAACGTAGCATCTTTTTCCCACAACGTCCGGATATTTTTCTGACACTTTTTCTGACACACATATTCTCACCAAATAACTATTCATAAACATAACAAAAAAATACATGTTGTATAGGAAATGATAGATACACTAGTTCTTAATGCAATCGCCGTGTTAGAATTCTAAAAATAACTTCATTACGACATCCAGCTTAGGTATAGCGAGAGAGTACCCAAAAGCTGGGCGCAAACGACTAGCACAACATGTTCGACAGATATATGAAATAGCATCATAAAATGGGTCCTACTTTTGTTGATCTTTCATCAGAATGTTGTACAAGGGGTCCTTTGTCGGGAACAATCGTTGTTTGGATTTAGAACGGCCTTTTTCCCTCTCGATTTAGCAAGCACACTTGCCAAGTGGCGCGAATCTCTCCATCGTCGACAAACAAAGAGAACGGAACACGGCAAATTTCCCCCCAAAAATTAAATAATCTGATTAAACTATATTGAAAAAACATACTTTACGATGATATTGTCACATGTATCAAATAAAATCAAAGCTGGAGATATTAGTCGTCCATAACGACAGCTTATCAGAAGACAAATCCAGGTCCCTTGACCCGCTCTCCAGAAAACAGGAAACTGGTGACACGTCATACAAAGAGCATTTATTCGAGCCCAGATCAAGTTACACACTCAATTTCTTCTCTCACTCCTTGTCGACATCTAGTGGAAGACGTATGAAGTGCATCTAAACGAATAAATATCAAGGACTTTAATAGGCAGGCCCTAGAAGAGAGCATCGATTTCAGATTTTCCACTTCCTGTCAGGAAGTTTGCTGAAAAAGGAGTTCTGTTTTACTCACAGATATAATTCAAATGGTTTTAGAAACTAGAGAGTGTTTTCTATCCAATAGTAATAATAATATGCATATTGTACGAGCAAGAATTGAGTACGAGGCCGTTTGAAATGGGCACCTTTTATCCGGCTACTCAATACTGCCCCTACAGCCCAAACAGGTTAACAGGCGCACTTTTTATTCCGGTCCAAACGAAAGCACAAAAGTACATAAATGTGCCCAAAACACGGAACATAAACAAAAGTCTGGCGCGTGACAATACTCACATAACATAAAACAATTTCACACAAAGACATGGAGGGAAACAGAGGACTAAATACATGCAGTGTGATTAGGGAATGAAAACCAGGTGTGTATGGAACAAGACAAAACAAATGGAAATATGAAAAATGGAGAGGCAATGGCTAGAAAGCCGGTGACGTATGGAACAAGACAAAACAAATGGAAATATAAAAAATGGAGGGGCGATGGCTAGAAAGGCGATGGCTAGAAAGCCGATGACGTCGATCTCTCTCTCTCTCTCTCTCTCTCTCTCTCGCTCTCTCTCTCTCTCTCCAGCTCTCTCTCCAGCTCTCTCTCCAGCTCTTTTTTTTTCTTTCAAAATGTCTCCCGCTCTCGCTGTCTGGCGCTCACACTTAAACCCTCCCTCTTTCGATGAATTCAATTGAATCCAAATAGCAACTCGCACTTTTCTTTGTCCGACTGTTATGTTGCTTTTTTATATGCGGTGCATTCGGAAAGTATTCAGACCCCTTGACTTTTTCCACATTTTGTTACGTTACAGCCTTATTCTAAAATGTATTAAATATATGTTTCCCCTCGTTAATCTACACACAAAACCCCATAATGACAAAGCAAAAACAGGTTGTTCGAAATTTTTGCAAAAGTATACAAAAACAAATTTTGTTTTAGCTCACCTGACCTTCAAACACACACACACACTTGACTGGTAGATAACTGAAACAACCTTTCTTTGTGACCGCAGACGGTTAACAGCTAAAAGAAGACATGTCACACCTATCCAAAAGCGAACTAGCTCTCACAGTCTCACGTCAGAATTAGACGTTCATCCATGTTTCTCAAACGTCAAATTTCAAAGTGTTTAAGGTTAAGTTTAGTATTTAACTCCAAAGTCTAAAGGTTAGACATGAACTAGGCTTAAAACAAAAATCTCAAAAACAACTTTCTATCGCTGGTTTCAAACATTCAACCTTTGGAATCAGAGGCCCTGGCAAAACCGAAACCTGCCTGAAGGTAACAGCTCTCACTGTGGCCCTTAGTGGCCAGTTTCAACGTCCTCTCCCGACGTCCTCAGACATGGATTGGTGTCAAATACTGACTTGTATCACGGGTGACCTGGCTTCCACCCTTGATAAAGATGTAATATAATGACCAGCTAGGTGCTAGGGCGCTGTGGACAGGAATGGCGAATGGGCATAAGCATCTGTCTCTGATTCCAAACGTTTCAAGTTTTAATCCAGTAAAAGAAAGTTGTTTTTAAGATTTTAGTTTTAAGCCTATTCCAAACCTTAACCCTTACCTTAATCATTCAGAGTTCATGCCTAACCTTAACCATTCAGAGTTCATGCCTAACCTTAATCATTCAGAGTTCATGCCTAACCTTAACCATTCAGAGTTCATGCCTTACCTTAACCATTCTAGGGTTCATGCCTAACCTTAACCATTCTAGGGTTCGTGCCTAGACACAAAACATATGTGTAGTTGTTTGTGTGTGTGTGTGTGTGTGTGTGTGTGTGTGTGTGTGTGTGTGTGTGTGTGTGTGTGTGTGTGTGTGTGTGTGTGTGTGTGTGTGTGTGTGTGTGTGTGTGTGTGTGTGTGTGTGTGTGTGTGTGTGTGTGTGTGTGTGTGTGCCTGCATGCATGCATGTGTGTGTGTGCCTGCATGCCTGTGTGTGTGTGTGTGTGTGTGTGTGTGTGTGTGTGTGTGTGTGTGTGTGTGTGTGTGTGTGTGTGTGTGTGTGTGTGTGTGTGTGTGTGTGTGTGTGTGTGTGTGAGTGTGTGTGTGTGTGTGTGTGTGTGTGTGTAGCAGGAAGGGGACCGTTGGAGATCGGTTAGCCCAGAGGGGCCCTGGTCTGAGAGATGGGGGCGATGGGGATATAGGGGCTCCCGAAACACACGCATGTGTGTGAGAGTGTGTGTCTTACCTTCATGTGAGTGGGGGAACCAGATGGAGGGGGGGTTGGAGTGAGGTCCTCCCCTGTAGGAGGGGGAGGAAGGGGAGGCAGGGTGAGACGGGGGAGAGCCCAAACTGCTGGCCAGAAACGAGCCCATGAACGACGCACCTGAGGGAGAGAGAGAGAGTCACGTAAATACAGCTTCTAGTGTAAATAGAGAGAAAGACTGTTTAACTTTGATCAAAACCTTTGACAGGCACAATAACCTTAACCACAACAGTCTGTTGCACACAATGCCTGCAAACACACGCACACACGCACACACACACATGCACGCAAACACACACACATGCACGCAAACACATGCACATGCACACACCCTCACCCTTGACAGTCAGACCACTACAAAACATCCAAAAAACCACAAGAATCCTCAACTGCCTCACATCTAAGATGCTGTCTCTGAACAAACACATACTACACAAACAACCTAACAGGACAGGGCCAATAATACTGTGATAGGATGGGAAGTGAGGAGGGGCTGAAAGACTTAACCCTCCTTAAAGAGGGTAAGAAGCCCCCTCTTACGCTCCATAAGAGACTGAAGGGGGCAGAAAAGTGGCCATGGTCTGTGGACAAGGAGGCGGGTCAGTGGGGCGTTCTATTATTAAAGCTGTGGCATACACATACTGACACATACACTCTCTCGATCTAAAGAGAGAAACAATATCATTTACCATCTATATTTTCACTCAGGGTAGATATAATAATCCTGATTTCTGAGTAAAACCGGAAAGCTGTTTAAGGAAACTCTGACGACTTCCCATCTCTCTGTCTCTGTCTCTGTCTCTGTCTCTGTCTCTCTCTCTCTCTCTATCTCTCTCTCTCTCTCTCTCTCTCTCTCTCTCTCTCTCTCTCTCTCTCTCCCTCTCTCTCTTCTCCTTCGGCTCCTGCTCTCTGTCTCTCTCTGTTTTGTAAAATGTTTTCCAAGCCTTATAAAAACACACAGATGGACCCCACAGCCCAGATGTTCTGTATATCACAACTAGCAATAACCCCTACTCAGAACTAAACCAGCTCCAGTACCTGACTGTTTGTTTCTGTGTTCAACATTGGAGCCATGTTTTATTAGACAACCACAAGCTAACAACCGCAAGCTAACAAGCGCAAGTTAACAATCACAACTTTTCAACCACAAGCTAACAACCACAAGTTAACAATCACAAGTTAACAATCACAACTTTTCAACCACAAGCTAACAACCACAAGTTAACAATCACAACTTTTCAACCACAAGCTAACAACCACAAGTTAACAACCACAACTTTTCAACCACAAGCTAACAACCACAAGTTAACAACCACAAGCTAACTGTCAGGCAGGTGGTTTTCATCTCCTCTGATTGAGAATCATATTAAGGTAGGTGTTTTCACATTGTTTGTTGTGGGTGGTTGTCTCCTGTGTCAGTGTCTGTTATGCCACACGGGACTGTTTCGGTTTTGTTTGTTCGTTCGTTTTATGTAGTCATTTTTCCTGTTCATGCGTTCTTCGTGTTTCATGTAAGTTCGTGTCCAGGTCTGTCTACATCGTTTATTATTTTGTAAGTCATTCCAAGTGTTTTTCGTGTTCGTCTTCATCTTGTTTAAATAAATATCATGTCATATCACGAAGCTGCATTTTGGTTCAATCAATTCGGATGAAGAGGAAGAGGAAAGCCGTTACAGAACCACCCACCGAACCAGAACCAAGCAGCGTGAATTCGAGCAGTAGCCTGCTACACAGGATTATTGGAGTTGGGAGGAAATATTGGACGGAAAGGGTCCATGGGCACAGCCGGGAGAATATCGCCGTCCCAAAGCTGAGCTGGAGGCAGCGAAAGAAGAGAGGCGGCGATATGAGGAGGCAGCAAGGAGACGTGGCTGGAAGCCGGAGAATCAAGCTCAAGACCAGAGTTATGAAGGTACGGAAGCCCGTGAAGCCCGTGAAAAAAAAGTAAAAATTCTTGGGGGGGGGGGGGGCTAAGAGGAAGTGGGCCAAGGGCAGGTAGGAGACCTGCGCCCACTTCTCAGGCTAACCGTGGAGAGCGGGAGTACGGGCAGACACCGTGTTACGCAGTAGAGCTCACGGTGTCTCCTGTACGTGTGCATAGCCCGGTGCGGGTTATTCCACCTCCCCGTACTGGTAGGGCTAGATTGAGCATTGAGCCAAGTGCCATGAAGCCGGCTCTACATATCTGGCCACCAGTGCGTCTCCTCGGGCCGGCATACATGGCACCAGCCTTACGCATGGTGTCCCCGGTTCGCCTACATAGCCCGGTGCGGGTTATTCCACCTCCCCGCACTGGTCGGGCAACGGGGAGCATTCAACCAGGTAAGGTTGGGCAGGCTCAATGCTCAAGGGAGCCAGTACGCCTAAACGGTCCGGTATTTCCGGCGCCACCTTCCCGCCCCAGCCTAGTACCACCAGTGCCTACACCACGCACCAGGCTTCCAGTGCGTTTCCAGAGCCTTGTTCCTCCTCCACGCACTCTCCCTATGGTGCGTGTCTCCAGCCCAGTGCCTCCAGTTCCGGCACCACGCACTAAGCCACCTGTGCGTCTCCAGAGCCCTGTACGCACTGTTCCTTCTCCCCGCACTCGCCCTGAGGTGCGTGCCCTTAGCCCGGTACCACCAGTGCCGGTACCACGCACCAGGCCTATAATGCGCTTCGAGAGGTCAGTGTGCCCTGTCCCTGCTCCCCGCACTAGCCTGAAGGTGCGTGTCCTTAGCCCGGTGCCTCCAGTTCCGGCACCACGCACCAGGCCTACAGTGCGTCTCATCCGGCCAGAGCCATCCGTCTCCCCAGCGCCATCTGAGCCATCCGTCTCCCCAGCGCCATCTGAGCCATCCGTCTCCCCAGCGCCATCTGAGCCATCCGTCTCCCCAGCGCCATCTGAGCCATCTGTCTCCCCAGCGCTATCTGATCCATCCGTCTGCCCAGTGCCGTCTGAGCCATCCATCTGTCCCGAGCCATTAGAGCCGCCCGTCTGTCCCGAGCCGTCAGAGCCGTTAGTCAGTCAGGAGCCGCTAGAGCCATTCGTCAGTCAGGATCTGCCAGAGCCGCCAACCAGACAGGATCTGCCAGAGCCACCAACCAGACAGGATCTGCCAGAGCCGCCAACCAGACAGGATCTGCCAGAGCTGCCAACCAGACAGGATCTGCCAGAGCCGCCAACCAGACAGGATCTGCCAGAGCCGCCAACCAGACAGGATCTGCCAGAGCCGCCAACCAGACAGGAGCGTCCAGAGCCGTCAGCCAGCCATGAGCGTCTAGAGCCGTCAGCCAGCCATGAGCGTCCAGAGCCGTCAGCCAGCCATGAGCGTCCAGAGCCGTCAGCCAGCCATGAGCGTCCAGAGCCGTCAGTCAGCCATGAGCGTCCAGAGCCGTCAGCATGCCATGAGCGTCTAGAGCCGTCAGCCAGCCATGAGCGTCCAGAGCCGTCAGCCAGCCATGAGCAGCCCCTCAGCCCGGAGCTGTCATTAATCCAGAACTGCCCCCCAGTCCAGAGCTGTCTCTCTGTCCGGAGCTGCTCTTCAGTCCGGAGTTGCCCCTCTATCCTGAGCTACCTCTCTATCTTGACCTACCTCTCTGTCTTGAGCTATCTCTCTGTCCTGCGCTACCTTATCCTGGTGCTGCCCCTTATCTTGATGTTACCATGTAAATTAAGTGGGTGTAATAGGAGGGTGGTCATTCTAAGGGGGAGACGTAAGCTGGGATTGACTATGGTGAGGTGGGGACCTCGCCCAGAGCCTGAGCCACCACCGTGGTCAGATGCCCACCCAGACCCTCCCCTAGACTTTGTGCTGGTGCGTCCGGAGTTTGCACCTTAAGGGGGGGGTTATGTCACGTTCCTGACCTGTTTTCTGTTAGTTTTTGTATGTGTTAGTTGGTCAGGACGTGAGTTTGGGTGGGCAGTCTATGTTTTGTGTTTCTATGTTGGTTTATGGGTACCTGATATGGTTCTTAATTAGAGGCAGGTGGTTTTCATCTCCTCTGATTGAGAATCATATTAAGGTAGGTGTTTTCACATTGTTTGTTGTGGGTGGTTGTCTCCTGTGTCAGTGTCTGTTATGCCACACGGGACTGTTTCGGTTTTGTTTGTTTGTTCGTTTTATGTAGTCATTTTTCCTGTTCATGCGTTCTTCGTGTTTCATGTAAGTTCGTCGTCCAGGTCTGTCTACATCGTTTATTATTTTGTAAGTCATTCCAAGTGTTTTTCGTGTTCGTCTTCGTCTTGTTTAAATAAATATCATGTCATATCACGAAGCTGCATTTTGGTTCAATCCCTGCTCCTCCTCTTCGGATGAAGAGGAAGAGGAAAGCCGTTACACTAACAACCACAAGCTAACAACCACAAGTTAACAACCACAAATCAAGTCACATGAGTTGAATAGAACAGGTATACAGTGAAATGCTTACTTACAAGCCCTTAACCAACAACACAGTTTTAAGAAAATACCTTAAAAAAGTAAGCGATAAGAATAACTCGTTAAATTAATTAAAGCACAGCAGTAAATAACAGTAGCGGGGCTATATACAAGGGGTACCGGTACAGAGTCACCGTTGTCGAGGTAATTAAGGTAATATGTACATGTAGGTAGAGTTATTAAAGTGACTATGCATAGATAATAACAAAGAGAAGCAGCAATGTAGAGGGGGGGGGGGGGGGCATTGCGAATATTCTGGGTAGCCATTTGATTAGAAGCTGTTTAGAAGCCTCTTGGACCTAGACTTGGCGCACCGGTACCGCTTGCCGTGCGGTAGCAGAGAGAACAGTCCATGACTAGGGTGGCTGGAGTCTTTGGCAAATTGTAGGGCCTTCCTCTGACACCACCTGGTAAAGAGGTCCCGGATGGCAGGAAGCTTTGCCCCCGGTGATGTACAGGGCCAAACACACTACCCTCTGAGGCCGAGCAGTTGCCATACCAGGCAGTCATGCAACCGGTCAGGATGCTCTCGGTGGTGCAGCTGTAAAACCTTTTGAGGATCTGAGAACACATGCCAAATTTTTTCAGTTTCCTGAGGGGGAATAGGTTTTGTCTTGCCCTCTTCGCGACTGTCTTAGCGTGCTTAGACCATGTTAGTTTGTTGGTGATGTGGACACCAAGGAACTTGAAGCTCTCAAGCTGCTCCACTACAGCCCCGTCGATGAGAATGGGGGTGTGCTTGGTCCTCCTTTTCCTTTTGTCCACAACCATCTCCTTTGTCTTGATCACCTTGAGGGAGAAGTTGTTGTCCTTGCACTACATGTTCAGGCCTCTGACCTCCTCCATATAGGCTATTTCGAATCCCACCATACCTCCTCCGCTATGCAATCTGGTTTCCGAGCTGGTCATGGGTGCACCTCAGCCACGCTCAAGGTCCTAAACGATATCATAACCGCCATGGATAAGAGACAATACTGTGCAGCTGTCTTCATCGACCTGGCCAAGGCTTTCGACTCTATCAATCACCATATTCTTATCGGCTGACTCAACAGCCTTGGTTTCTCAAATGACTGCCTAGCCTGGTTCACCAACTACTTCTCAGACAGAGTTCAGTGTGTCAAATCAGAGGGCCTGTTGTCCGGACCTCTGGCAGTCTCTGTGGGGTTGCCACAGGGTTCAATTCTCGGGCCGACTCTTTTCTCTGTATATATCAATGATGTCTCTCTTGCTGCTGGTGATTCTCTGATCCACCTCTACGCAGACGACACCATTCTGTATACTTCTGGCCCTTCTTTGGACACTGTGTTAACTTCTTGCGACTATAGGGGGTGCTGTTTCAAATTAGCATAATTGTCTTTACAGATGAAACGGCTTCCTACTCAATTCTTGATCGTACAATATGCATATTATTGTTATTATTGGATAGAAAACACTATCTAGTTTCTATAGCCGTTTGAATTATGTCTCTGAGTGAAACAGGATTTTTTCTACAGCGAAATCCATGACAGGGTTTGCGAAGGTCTCAGAGCGTTTAAAGAGTTGTGTATATCCTATGGAACGACACGAACTGCACCCGCCTTCCCCTGGATGTCAGTAAGCAATGAGAAGTGGAATGGGCTTCCTACGTCACTCTCAGAGGTTATAAAAGACCAAGGAGTGAAGTGCGCCATCTTTTCGACGTTGAACTTTACGCAGAGAGAGACCTGGGCATGCCATTTTCGAGCGCGCAGTAATGAACTTTAGATATATCAGTCTGTAATTTAATTTGATATAGGTGTTAGAAACATCATAACGAAGCTATTTGAAACCGAGTTATATCAGATTATGCGAGTATATTGCTATTTTTCGGAATTTCCTCAGTATTGCGTATTGAGGATTTGGACACGTTAGCTAATGTTAGCAATTGTTAGCTATAGTTAGCTGCTATATCTGAAGTTGAATGCAACGTTTTACAACCAAGCAACGATTCTTTTGGACAAAGAACAACCATGGCAAGATTCTGATGGAAGCTCGTCGAAAAGTAAGAGCTATTTATGATGTTATTCCGTTTTTATGTAGAAAAATGTAAACTCAATAATGGTGATTAGTGACGTCACTAGTCTGGCTGTAACGCACACTGTATGTCTAGTAACGTTAATTTTAAAAATCTAACTCTGCGGTTGCATTAATAACTAATACATCTTTCATTTCATGTCCAACCTGTATTTTTTTAGTCAAGTTTATGAATAGTTTTTGATAAAAATATTTGTATTTTCAAAATGGCGCCGGCCAGATTGCTTGAGTAGTTGAACACTATTTCCATTGTGTAAGCACGATTTGTGCCGCTAAATATGCACATTTTCGATCAAACTCTATATGGATTGTGTAATTTGATGTTACAGGAGTGTCATCTGAAGAATTCTGAGAAGGTTAGTGAAAAAATTTATATATTTTGGCAATGTTGACGTTATCGCTCTCTTTGGCTAGAATCTATGCTGGGGTAATGTTTGAAAATGTGGTATGCTAATATAACGATTTATTGTGTTTTCGCCGTAAAACACTTAGAAAATCTGAAATGTTGTCTGAATTCACAAGATCTGTGTCTTTCCATTGCTATGTGCTGTGTATTTTTAAGAAATGTTTTATGATGAGTAAATTGGTAATACACGTTGCTGTCTGTAGTAATTCTAGGAGCTTTGGTGAGATTTGTGATGCTGGCTGCAATGGCAAACTATGATTTATACCTGAAATATACACATTTTTCTAACAAAACCTATCCTATACCATAAATATGTTATCAGACTGTCATCTGATGAAGTTGTGTCTTGGTTAGTGGCTATTTATATCTTTATTTTTTCGAAATTGTGATAGCTACCTATGCAGGAAAAAAATGGTGGAGTAAAAAAAGTGGTGTCTTTTGCTAACGTGGTTAGCTAATAGATTTACATATTGTGTCTTCCCTGTAAAACATTTTAAAAATCAGAAATGATGGCTGGATTCACAAGATGTGAATCTTTCATCTGGTGTCTTGGACTTGTGATTTAATGATATTTAGATGCTACTATTTACTTGTGACGCTATGCTAGGCTATGCTAGTCAGCTTTTTTTTACTGATGGGGGTGCTCCCGGATCCGGGTTTGTGAGGAAGTAGAGGTTAAGCATCTCCAATCCAAAATTAAATCTGGAATCGGCTTCCTATTTCGCAACAAAGCCTTCTTCACTCATGCTGTCAAACATACCCTCGTAAAACTGACTATCCTACCGATCCTTGACTTCGGCGATGTCATTTACAAAATAGCCTCCAACACTCTACTCAGCAAATTGGATGCAGTTTATCACAGTGCCATCCGTTTTGTCACCAAAGCCCCATATACTATCCACCACTGCGACCTGTATGCTCTCATTGGCTGGCCCTCGCTTCATAATCGTCGCCAAACCCACTGGCTCCAGGTTATCTATAAGTCTTTGCTAGGTAAAGCCCTGCCTTATCTCAGCTCACTGGTCACCATAGCAGCACCCACCCGTAGCACGCGCTCCAGCAGGTATATTTCACTGGTTACCCCCAAAGGCAATTCCTCCTTCGGCCGCCTTTCCTTCCAGTTCTCTACTGCAAATGATAGGAACGAACTGCAAAAATCACTGAAGCTGGAGACTCATATCTCCCTCATTAGCTTTAAGCACCAGCTATCCGAGTAGCTCACAGATCACTGCACCTGTACATAGCCCATCTGTAAATAGCCCATCCAATTTACCCACCTCATCCCGATATTTTTTTTATTTCATTTTTTGCTCTTTTGCACACCAGAATTTCTACTTGCACATCATCATCTGCACATCTATCACTCCAGTGTTAATTTGCTAAATTGTAATTACTTGCTACTATGGCCTATTTATTGCCTTACCTCCTCACGCAATTTGTACACACTGTATATAGACTTTATTTTTCATATTGTGTTATTGACTGTTCGCTTGTTTATTCCATGTGTAACTCTGTGTTGTTGTTTGTGTCGCACTGCTTTGCTTTATCTTGGCCAGGTCGCAGTTGTAAATGAGAACTTGTTCTCAACTAGCCTACCTGGTTAATAAATAAAGGTGAAATAAAAAAAAATAAAGTCTGTTTCATCGTTGTCGGTGATCAGGCCTACCACTGTTGTGTCATCGGCAAACATAGTGATGATGTTGTCGTGCCTGGCCGTGCAGTCATGACTGAACAGGGTGTACAGGAGGGGCTGTAGTCAATGAATAGCATTCTCAAATAGGTGTTCCTTTTGTCCAGGTGTGAAAGGGCAGTGTGGAGTGCAATAGAGATTGCATCATCTGTGGATCTGTTTGGGTGGTATGCAAATTGGAGTGGGTCTAGGGTTTCTGGGATACTGGTGTTGATGTGAGCCATGACCAGCCTTTCAAAACATTTCATGGCTACAGATGTGAGTGCTACGGGTTGGTAGTCATTTACGCAGGTTACTTTAGTGTTCTTGGGCACAGAGACTATGGTGGTCTGCTTGAAACATGTTGGTATTACAGACTCAGACAGGGAGAGGTTGAAAATGTCAGTGAAGACACTTGCCAGTTGGTGAGCGCATGCTCGGAGTACACATCCTGGTAATCCGTCTGGCCCTCCGGCCTTGTGAATGTTGACCTGTTTAAAGGTGTTACTCACATCTGCTGCGGAGAGTGTGATCACACAATCGTCTGGAACAGCTGATGCTCTCATGCATGTTTCAGTGTTACTTGCCTTGAATCAAGCAAAGAAGTAATTTAGCTCGTCTGGTAGGCTGTGTCACTGGGCAGCTCTCGGCTGTGCTTCCCTTTGTAGTCTGTTATAGTTTGCAAGCCCTGCCACATCTGACGTGCATTGGAGCCGGTGTAGTTCGTTTTGATCTTCGTCCTGTATTGATGCTTTTTCTGTTTGATGGTTTGTCGGACGGCATAGTGGAATTTCTTATAAGCTTCCAGGTTAGAGTCCCGCTCCTTGAAAGCGGCAGCTCTACCCTTTAGCTCAGTGCGAATGTTGCCTGTAATTCATGGCTTCTGGTTGGGGTATGTACGTACAGTCACTGTGTAGATGTCGTCACCGATGCACTTATTGATGAAGCCAGTGACTGATGTGGTGTACTCCTCAATGCCATCGGAAGAATCCTAGAACATATTCCAGTCTGTGCTAGCAAAACAGTCCTGTAGTTTAGCATCTGCTTCATCTGACCACTTTTTTATAGACTGAGTCACTGTTGCTTCCTGCTTCAAATTGTTGCTTGTAAGCAGGAATCAGGAGGATAGAATTTTGATCAGATTTGCCAAATGGAGGGTGAGGGAGAGCTTTGAACGCGTTTCTGTGTGTGGAGTAAAGGTGGTCTAGAGTTTTTTCCCCCTCTGGTTTCACATTTCATATGCTGATAGAAATTAGGTAAAACTGATTTAAGTTTCCCTGCATTAAAGTCCCAGCCCACTAGGAGAGCCGCCTCTGGATTAGCATTTTCCTGTTTGCTTATGGTGGTATAAACCTCCTTGAGTGTGGTTTTAGTGCAAGCATCGGTCTGTGGTGTTATGTAGGCAGCTACGAAAAATACAAATGAAAACTCTCTAGGTAGATAGTGTGGTCTACAGCTTATCATGAGATACTTTACCTCAGGCAAGCAAAACCTCGAGACTTCCTTAGATATCGTGCACCAGCTATTGTTTACAAATATGCATAGGCCACCGCCCCGTGTATTACCAGAGGCTGCTCTGCTATCCTGCCGATAGAGTGTATAACCCGCCAGCTGTATGTTACTAATGTCATTGTTCAGCCACGACTCGGGGAAACATAAAATATTACAGTTTTTAATGTCCCGTTGTTAGGATATACGGGATTTCAGTTTGTCCCATTTATTTTCCAGCGATTGAATGTTAGCTATCAGTACGGATGGTAAAGGCAGATTAGCCACTCGTCGCCTGATCCTCACAAGGCACCCCAATCTCTTTCTGCAAAATCTCAGTTTATTTCTCCAGCGAATGATGGGGCTGAGGGCCTGTACGAGTGTTTGGAGTATATCCTTCCTGTCTGACTCGAGGTGAGTAATCGCTGTTCTGATGTCCAGAAGCTCTTTTCGGTCAAAAGAGACAGTAGCAGCAAAATTTTGTAAAAGAAGTCACAAACAATGCAAAAAAACTAACAAAATAGCACAGTTGGTTAGGAGCCAATAAAACGGCAGCCATCCACCCTGGCGCCATCTTTTTGGCTAACAACCACAAGTTTTCAACCACAAGCTAAACCCCACAAGCTAACAACCACAAGCTAACAACCACAAGCTAACAACCACAAGCTAACAACCACAAGTTAACAACCACAAGTTAACAACCACAAGCTAACAACCACAAGCTAACAACCACAAGCTAACAACCACAAGCTAACAACCACAAGCTAACAACCACAAGCTAACAACCACAAGTTAACAACCACAAGTTAACAACCACAAGCTAACAACCACAAGCTAACAACCAAAAGCTAACAACCACAAGCTAACAACCACAAGCTAACAACCACAAGTTAACAACCACAAGCTAACAACCACAAGTTAACAACCACAAGCTAACAACCACAAGCTAACAACCAAAAGCTATAGCAGACAGATGGCCGAAGAGGAGAAAAAGAGCGAAAACTAAGGAGGGTCTTGATGTAGGGAAGTGTCGCATAGAGAATGTCAATGACACCAAACACAGCATCTCTGATTGGTCGAGCAGATGTAATCTTCCTAGATCTCGAATCAATGACCTTTGACATGTCAGTGTGTGTCACATGGGAGACGACCACGGAACACCAAGGCCCCAGGGTTCTGGTCTAAGCATTCCACTGTGCTGAGAGGACACCTTCGCTATTGCAGTTTAGCTGAAGTTGAGCCCCAAAAAGTCCAATTAGAAATGTCCTAAAAAGACACTTTGTTTATCACCTTTGTGCGAAGAATATCCATTGAACTATTCAAGTAATTGTCTTTGAGGCCAATTTTTTCCCCACCGCAGAAGATATTAACATTTCACATTCATCCAATGTCTGTCATGTTTCTGGATGATGTAATTGATGTCATCGCTGCTTGCACTGCTCTGTTCTGCTCTGGTTGTCTTCTGCCAATGCGAGTCCAGATCTATTTGAAACACATACACCAGGCAGATCACTCAATATTGACTTTGAAATTGGACGTCTGTCCATGTCCTGAGGACGTCAGGAAATGCCTTCAAAAGCGACAACTAGGTGCAACAGTGAGCGCTATTACCATCATGGATTTTGCTAGGGCGTTGTGGACGAGGGTGACGAATGGGCGTAATCCAATGATATATATACACCCTGGATTGCTGATGCTATGTATTAGCCATTGAGAGGCTTTGATGCCACCGGTCAGCAATATTGGCACACCCCATTAGGAGCAGTCCTCCATAGGAATGAATGGAACTCCACAGTATTTCAATTAAATGTTTCAAGGTCAAAATTGTAAAGGGGACAGTAAGGTGTGTGTATGTTTGTGTGTGTGTGTGTACAGTAATATTAGTCATCTCAAAAATGTACCTGTCCCGCAGGTGTGATGTTCAGATGTACCGATCTTGTGCAGGTGTTGTTACACGTGGTCTGCCACTGCGAGGACGATCAGCTGTCCGTCCTGTCTCCCTGTAGCGCTGTCTTAGGCGTGTCACAGTATGGACATTGCAATTTATTGCCCTGGCCACAACTGCAGTCCTCATGCCTCCTTGCAGCATGCCTAAGGCATGTTCACACAGATGAGCAGGGACCCTGGGCCTCTTTCTTTTGGTGTTTTTCAGAGTCAGTAGAAAGGCCTCTTTAGTGTCCTAAGTTTTCATAACTGTGACCTTAATTGCTTACCGTCTGTAAGCTGTTCGTGTCTTAACGACCGTTCCACAGGTGCATGTTCTTTAATTGTTTATGGTTCATTGAACAAGCATGGGAAACAGTGTTTAGACCCTTTACAATGAAGATCTGTGAAGTAATTTGGATTTTTACAAATGATCTTTGAAAGACAGGGTCCTGAAAAAGGGACGTTTCTTGTTTTGCTGAGTTTAGCTGTGCAGCAACACTCCCCATCCAACCTGACAGAGCTTGAGAGGATCTGCAGAGAAAAATGGGAGAAACTCCCCAAATACAGATGGGCAAAGCTTGTAGCGTCATACCAAAGAAGACTCAAGGCTGTAATCGCTGCCAGAGGTGCTTCAACAAAGTACTCAGTGAAGGGTCTGAATAATTAGGTAAATGTGATATTTCTATTTATCAAACATTTCTAAAAAACAGTTTTTGCTTTGTTATTATTGTGTGTAGATTGATGAGGGGAAAAACAATTAAATCAATTTTAGAATAAGGCTGTAACGTAAGAAAATGTGGAAAAGGGGAACACTTTCAGAATGTTCTGTATTCTGCTACTGTGTACTCTCTGTTTTTATGGCCAGAAAGCATTCCAATTTGCTCTGTTTGATGGCTGATTCTTTCCAATGGGGTGTGTTTGTGTTTCTGAACATATCCCCAGGACCAGCTTGCTTTGGGGACTCTTCTCCAGCTTCATCTCTCTGTAGGTGATGGCTTTGTTATAGAAGGTTTGGGAATCTCTTCCTTTTAGGTGGTTGTAGAATTTAACGTCTCTTTTCTGGATTTTGATAATTAGCGGGTATCGGCCTAATTCTGATCTGCATGGATTATTTGGTGTTCTACGTTGTACACGGAGGATATTTTTGCAGTATTTTGCATGCATAGTCTCAATTTGGTGTTTGTCCCATTTTGTGAATTCTTGGTTGGTGATCGGACCCCAGACCTCACAACCAGACCTCACAACCAAGGGCAATGGGTTCTATAACTGATTCAATTATTTTTTGCCAGATCCTAATTGGTTGGTCGAATTTTATGTTCCTTTTGACGGCAGAGAAGGCCCTTCTTCCCTTGTCTCAGATCGTTCACAGCTTTGTGGAAGTTACTTGTGGCACTGGTTTTCTCTCTCTCTCTCTACTCTGTCTCTCTCTGTCTCTGTATCTCTCTGTCTCCCTCTCTCTGCCTATCTCTGCCTCTCTCTCTCTCTCTGGCTCTGTCTCCCTCTCTCTCTCTCTGGCTCTGTCTCTGCCTCGCTCTCTCTCACACACACTATTATGCGAGGAGA